>NC_056743.1:408043631-408073631 GCF_019279795.1 Protopterus annectens | reverse complement strand
AACTTAATGAGACTACTGACATTTTCTTTAGAGAGCCTTGTGAGAGCTTAAGGTGTATCTTTTGGTTCATCCCAGCAATACCCCTAAGGTGCCTAATAGTTATTCAGTTTATATCAATAATTCCAAAGCCATGCTACATGCAAGCTCTTGAAAGATTTTGTTTCAGTGTTTTCATAATGGGCAGCATAACTGACCACTATTTAGTGCAGATAAATATTAAGTATTGCTCACATTTCATACATTTATATTTTGATAATTTATTTTCATACATTTCTCAAGAACCAAATTGCACAGATAGAACTGCTTGGCTTCATATGAAAGCTCACTGCAGGATAAGCAAAATGCTGCTGGCAGTGTGTGCCTGGTTTGAATGGTTACTGAAGTATTGCTAATTATTTACAAAACATAACAAAAATGATTATTATGACTTATAAAATCCAGTTTAACACCCAGATTCTAATGAATGTGACCACTGTAAAGATGAACTTGTGCTGAACAGTATGTCAGTTACACCTTAGTAACACTTACAGTTCTTGAGATATGAACATTTGTTTGAACTGGGAGAATATAATTCGATTTTGTCGAAAGACTCAGAATGCAACCAAGCACAATTGGAGGGAATTAATTAACACAAAAGCCAAAGCCAAGTTCCTGATTAAATTTAGTTGGATGTATGACATTGTAATGTAAGAACAGTTCCCCCTTTGGGATGTGCCTTGCTAAGCATATCAAGTAATTGAGAAGACCCTATGGTTTTTAGCTAAAAAATCACGGGATTGAAAGACTAGACAGTTTATCTCTATATTCAGTGTCTTACAGACTTCTTATGGCTGATGAAGGCTTTGCTTACAGAACTATAAGGGATCCAACAGTCAAAGAACTCTTAAACCTCCAAAAGTGAGTCACTCATATTAACACAAGGGCTATAGATCTAAACCCACTTCATCAACCATATAAGACCAGTGGAGGGATACCCCTTCTTTGGAATAAACTTTCTGTCTGAATTAAGCAGTGTGATGTGCTGTCTGCTTTTAAAAAGGAGCTGGACAACTGGATGAGTATTGACAGATTCACCCTGGTGTGTCCAGCCTGACCTTCCTTGAAAAGGGATGCGAACCCTAAGGGTGGGTGCTAGCAAGGTGATAATGGCCTTGCAACCCCTATGATCCTATGAACATCTTAGTGGAATTCAGCTAAGATCAGGAATTCACTGAAAGGCAGGTGAGAGAATCTGAATTTAAATGGATATGCCTAACTAGTAGGTAATGTGAAGGGCAACACATCTGATGGCAAAAACGTAGAGAGATATAAGGAGGGTTGTTACAGAAATCAGTTGCTGCTTTCCTGAAAGTGATGTCAAGGTACACTGAGATGCTATAAATGTAGAACTCACCTTGAGGACCTTAGAGCTACTGGGGAGGTTTTTTGGATAAGTGGATCATGGCGGATACTGAGATGGAGTGTTTTAAGAAAATTGCCTATTCCTTTAAAAGAGATGATGTCAATATACTCAGCTGTCATAACTGTAGACTTGACCTTGGACAGGTGGATCCTAGGGGTGCTGTGGAGTTTAATGCAGCAAAAAGGATATTGGGATTTTTTTATCTTTTCTTGAGGATAAGATCATAGGAGAGGCTGCGGAAAAAATTTGTTAAAGAAATCATTTGCTGCTTTACTGGAACTGATGTGTTACCATACCCGGCTGCTATAACTTTAGACATGACCTTGGACAGGTAAGATCATCTTGGGAGATTTACACCGAAAAACATTTTTGTATGTCCTGTGGTTCTGTTTATGGCAATGATGGAATACAAATTAGCACTTATTTTTCAGAGGGTAGTTACTGATGTGTATCCTAAGGGTTTCTGTGCACTGTGAAAAAAAAACACAGAGCAGTTCCTCTTACTTAAGGGAGTAATATTTTTGCACACAGTTAAACAATCTGAAGTGCAAGAAACTTTCGTCATGGTTGCAGTATTCACTCTGAATCATTTGAGGCAGCAACTTGCAATGTTATTGTGGGACTGTTTTTGGATGGACATGAAGTTTAGGTTACAGGTGCATGGCATACTGGGAGGTTAACTTCATTTGGTAGGGGTGGGACATCATAGAATCCACTACAAGGGAAGTGAAGAAACAGAGACATGTTACAAGTTGACAGTATAGGTTTCATTACCCTAACTCTAAGGAATCCTTTTTAAAAGTAAGTGAATACCTAACTGTGTTTCCAAAAAGACTATATTAGCTATACCATGAGTGTATAGCTTTATGCAGTTTTAAAGATAAATATTCTTCATTAGCAGTAAAAGTAACAGTGATGCTTAGAGAATCTTTTTACAGGTGCATGTTTTTTTTAATTTTACTGGGATATCCAGGTTAGCCATTAGGTGCATAAGTAGTTACTAGGCTTGCAGTCCAGGGGGCCATTAATGAGTGTAGCCCATATTCGTAGTTGCCCCCAGCATTGTGACTAAGTGACTTGCTTAAGGTCACCCAGATGGCAAATGAGGGCTGCGGGAATGAAACCTTGTACCACAGGAACTACAGCTTCACCTGACCTGAAGTGGTATTCATACTGACTAGTATAGATATCAGGAAACTTTACATACTGTTTTCGATAACTGCCATTGGATCTTTTAAATCCACCTGAGCTGCACCAACTCAGGCAAATGGACCTTTGGTTTAATGTCTCATCTGAAGGGCTGCACATTCAGGAGTGCAGTGCACCACTTATACTATACTCTGGTGTCAGTACTGGAAAATTAATCCAACTACCTTGTGAGGGAATAAAATGCACAGCCTTCTGTACTAAAGGAGAGAGTGATTATTAATCCAACTACCTTGTGAGGGAATAAAATGCACAGCCTTCTGTACTAAAGGAGAGAGTGATAATTAATCCAACTACCTTGTGAGGGAAAAAATGCACAGCCTTCTGTACTAAAGGAGAGAGTAATAATTAATCCAACTACCTTGTGATGGAATAAAATGCACATCCTTCTATACTAAGGAGAGAGTGATAATTAATCCAACTACCTTGTGAGGGAATAAAATGCACAGCCTTCTGTACTAAAGGAGAGAGTGATATACATTGTGCTACCAAGACTATGATTACTAGGCAAAACCCAGTTAGAAAGTCAGCCTGGTTAAAAAGCACTGCTGTGCATGTTTCTTTTTATTCATATGTTAACCAGGCAAACCCATAAAACCCAAATACCCTTTTCAAATGGTAAACTGAAAACACTGGTTAGGTTATATGCTTAGTTCCAAAGCAAACAAATGATAATTGAGGGCTTAAAATCTGGGACTAGTATAGAATGAGGCACATAAATGGCTCACATCTGCAGTCCTTTGAGTTAAACTGTGAGAACAGTGAAGCACACAAATATAACAGGCATATTTAAAAATTAAATCCAAAACAGAACAGTTAAAAATAAGTAATACTAATGAAATAGCTAATCACTCATATTACTATGAGATATAAAACAATAAAGATAAAAATAATGGTCTATATAAGATTAATTTACCAATATTTAAGTAATTTTGCAGTAGATTCTAGATGAATACATGGTCATGTGGTACACTTGCCTACATACGACACTAGCAGAGGAAGCTGTGGATGATAGTGTGACATCCCTCCGCTGGGCCAGTGATCAAGGAGCCTCAGTCCTCACCACTAACATTGGTGGGAAATGTTCACTGTGAGAAAAATATTGACACACACAATATTTTCAGATGCAGCTCTCTGTACCATGTACATTTTCCCTTAAGAGCACGCAAGCAATAGGTTCCTGAAGCTGGGCTTTCTCTCCAGGTTCCCCACTGACCACTGTAGAGCTGAGTCCTGAGCCGGGTGTTCCAAGCCAAGTACTCCACCCTTTCTATGAAATTAGTGCTCTCAATCCCTGTTCAAAGTAGCTGTCACACACACACTCTGACATTTGACTTTCACACACACACACACACACACACACACACACACACACACACACAGGAAAGGATGGTACAGTTTACCCACTCTGCCACCTCCATCCATACTGTAAGGTAGATCTGCTGCCACCAAAACACCCAGAGCCAGCTACTTTAAGGCTCTTACCAGGGTACCCAATTACACTTATTAAAATTAATACTTGTACAAATGGTAGTGTTTAACTAAGCAGCAAGACTTTTAGGAACATGGAGCCACAGTGCAACTAAATAAATGCAAGTACTCTCAAAGGTTAAGTATTTTCTAAAAGACCAGCCACAATGACAGCTATAGATACATTTAATAATAAATAATGAAATAAAAAACATGAAAATACTGAATATCTATTCAGAATAAACACGACAGTTTCAATCCACAGGAAATATTAAAAAAAAACACAGATGGAAAGACTCAGACAGATACAGAAAAAACGGATTTAACTAATCTCACTATATTTTTTAACTAACTGAAGAGTTACTGTTCCCTAGCTAAGTTACTTACAAAAGCAAGGCAAGATGCAGTGGGTGAGTGGACTTTGTTGTCAGATTCCCAAAAACAGAGTACTTAGTGTCACTATCACATCTGTCACTAATATCTAAAATAATTTCAGTGCTGGCTATAGAATGACATCACATCTGGTCACCTGATTCTGTGTCCCCCCCCCACACACACCTCCTGACTGGAAGCTGAAGGAGAATATAGCACAGATGTATCACAGTATACACCTAGGATATTGCTGATGCTTCTTCCAACATCTGGACACTGTAAAACAATTCCAAACCTTTCATCCTTCCTGTGGAAAATAACCAGCCATTCTTTGACACTCCAGGTTAGCAATTAGTTCACCACTAAGGCTGCATTCAGGCCTGTGAGCTAAAATCTTTATGGCCTAAAACAATGTCAGTTAATTTCTTGATTTTTTTCTTAAGATAAGATAAGCTGAGCTTAACCCCTTCCCTTCCAGCATCCTCTATGGACATATATACATTTCCTCAGTGGCAACAGTACAGTCTGCTATAAATGTACATTTATTTTCTGTCCAGCAGGACCCACTGTTGATACATTTTTAGCACAAACATCTGTACAAATCAGTTTGAAATACAAATGACATAAAATTCTTTACAAAACTCCAGCTAGCTATGCTGGCATATGTTACACATGCACTGCCCTCCTCTCTGACATAGCTGGCACTACTTCACATCTCTCCCCCTTTGAAGACTCAGACTAGTTTCTGAAGTGACCCTGCAGAAATATTGTTTGAGAGGAATGAGCCTATCTGGGAACACACTAACCCATGCCCTGTCTTGACAGCCTATCTGCATTGGCATTTCTGACCTCACTATGGTGCTGCAGCAGGTGGGTGCACCCAGTTTTCCCACTGAACATGTCCCCAAACTCCTGTAACACTGCTAGGATTTCTCAAACCTGGGTAGGGGATAGCTGCTGGGACATTGCTACCCCTTCCACTGAGGTGTCAGTCCGAGCCTCACTGAGAAGATCAAGTCACCAGATCCCCTTCATACTCCTCCTGCCACCCACTGCAAATACTTAGTACAAGGCCCTCCCTATCATGGTAAGACTTCATCATGTTAACATGGTAAAGTTTGTGCCCTGCCTCTTGCTTAGCAGTTCTACCATGTAGTCAACATCACTGACCTTCCTTACCACTTTGAAGGATCCCTCCCAAGCTGCGTGGAGCTTATCATGTCTGTCGGAAATGAACACTATAACCTGCTGTCCCACAGCATACTCTTGGGCTCAAGCATTTTTGTCATAACAGTCCTTTTACTGCTGTTGAGCTTCTGCCAGGTCTTTCCTTGGCCAAGCCCATGAGCTCCCTAATACTTGTCATGAGGATTAGTACATATGCCACAATAGACCGCTTGTGGGATTTACACTCACCCTCCCACTCATCACAAATCAAATCCAAGAGCCCCCGCACCCTATGCCCATACAGTAACTTAAAGGATGAAAAACCTGTGGATTCCTGGGGTACCGCTTTCTATGCAAACAGCCATTGAGGCAAATTTGTCCCACTTTCTCTTAAACTGGTCTCCAAATGCCCTTAGCATGGTCTTTAGTGTAGAGTTTAACCTCTCACAAGACCATTAGTTTGGGGGTGGCCTTTAGGTGCTTCACCCAACAGCACTCCCAAAGACAAGCCAGCAGGTCTGACATGAAACTGGCACTTCTGTCAGTCAGTATTTCTCTCTGGAAACCTACCCTGCTGGAAATCTGTAACAAAGCATTTGCCAACTTCTTCTGTCTCCATGGAGGACAGAGCTACTGCTTCAGAGTATCTAGCAGCATAAGCTATTACCTCTAGCAGCATAATCTATTACCTCTAGGATATAGTTCTTTGTGGAACCTGAGGTTCAGAGGCCCCAAAATATTCATAGCTACCCTCTGAAATGGCTTCTCAATCACAGGCAAATACATCAAAGGAGCATTGATCTTGACTCCTGCCTTGCCTACCTTTTGGCACTGCTCACAGGTCCTGCAGTACCCTGTTACAGCCTTTGCAATCCTAGGCCAATAAAAGTTCTGCATAATACATCTATTGATATGCTTTATGCAAAAGGAATATCATGGGCTATGGCTAGAAGTACCAGATGGTAGGCTGTAGGCACTACTAACTGCTGTATAATGTTACCCTCTAGCCCTCCCTCAGGGGTGCACTCTCTGTGCAGTAACCCTTCATTTCAGTATGCAGACTTCCTTTTTCCTTGAGAAAGAGGTGACTCCTTAGCTACCTCCCTCAAGCCTCGTAATGTAGGGTACAAGAGCTTAGCCTGTCTCAGCTCTACCGTTGTGAGCCTTCCCAGCTCCCCTTCCACAGGAAGTCTGGTATCCTTTGACAGCGGTGCCTCACTGTCAGCATGGGTACTACCATTCACCTCTGCCCTTGCAGTCACTCTGTCTAAGGGAATATCAGTACCTATCAGCAGGTGTGGCTCACCTTCAGGCTCACTGCTACAGGGTAACTCTCTCCCTGAAATAGCCACATCAGCAGCCCCATGTTCAGGTGTGGGGTCTGTCTGGGTCTCCCCAGGCTACCAGACCCACATGCCTGTCTCCAAGTCTGACTGCATGTAACTGCATGCACACAAGGTACTTCATTATCAAAATCATCCCCACAAGACATCTACAGGGATATCCTCAAACGCACCTACTTGCTTGCTTCCTTCCTTTTCCACACTCCCAGTCAAGGTGACCCTTGGCCAAAGGTATTTGGAATGGGGTCCCTGCTAAACTCTGACTGTAGTGGACTACCCAAGCAAGTAGTGCTCCTCTTTAACCACTGCAGGCCTCACAATGGTTATGTCAGAGACTCTCTCTCTTAGCAGTGGCCTGCTTTCCACCCACTAAGATAAGAAACAAACTCTGGTGATAGTTTGGCTGTCTTCAGACAACTTACCACTAGCATACTGTTATTCCCACTTGCTAGTTCCTCCACCTTTTGATCCCCACCTTGCTTAAATGGATATTTGTATGCTACATGGCCCCTCTGGTTACATTTAAAACATCTAAATCTTGATCATGGCCATGTACCTGAACTGGTAGTTTCTCCTGTTACTGGTGGATTCTGGTGGGGGGGGGGTTAGGCTGCCCACCACGTGTCCCCTTATATCCATGTGCAGCATTGAGTATCCTCTTCTTGTGCAGTGGTGCCCTGCTTGCAAAGTACAGATCCCCCTTTCTCCCCAGCTCATCTGCAGAGTTACACTCCTGGTCTGCCAACTAGATTCTCATGTCCTCAGACAAAGTGCTATGCAGACTGCCTCAAAGCCCTGTCTCTATACTCTTGTAAAGAATACAGGGTTTAAACAGCAAGTCCTATGCAGACTGCCTCAAAGCCCTATCTCTATACTCTTGTAAAGAATACAGGGTGTAAACAGCCAGTCCTATGCAGACTGCATCAAAGCCTTATCTCTATACTCTTGTAAAGAATACAGGGTTTAAACAGCAAGTCCTATGCAGACTGCATCAAAGCCTTATCTCTATACTCTTGTAAAGAATACAGGGTTTAAACAGCAAGTCCTATGCAGACTGCATCAAAGCCCTGTCTCTATACTCTTGTAAAGAATACAGGGTTTAAACAGCAAGTCCTATGCAGACTGCATCAAAGCCTTATCTCTATACTCTTGTAAAGAATACAGGGTGTAAACAGCAAGTCCTATGCAGACTGCATCAAAGCCCTGTCTCTATACTCTTGTAAAGAATACAGGGTGTAAACAGCAAGTCCTATGCAGACTGCATCAAAGCCCTGTCTCTATACTCTTGTAAAGAATACAGGGTGTAAACAGCAAGTCCTATGCAGACTGCATCAAAGCCCTGTCTCTATACTCTTGTAAAGAATACAGGGTGTAAACAGCAAGTCCTATGCAGACTGCATCAAAGCCCTGTCTCTATACTCTTGTAAATAATACAGGGTGTAAACAGCCAGTCCTATGCAGACTGCATCAAAGCCCTATCTCTATACTCTTGTAAAGAATACAGGGTGTAAACAGCCAGTCCTATGCAGACTGCATCAAAGCCTTATCTCTATACTCTTGTAAAGAATACAGGGTGTAAACAAGACAGTCCTATGCAGACTGCATCAAAGCCTTATCTCTATACTCTTGTAAAGAATACAGGGTGTAAACAGCCAGTCCTATGCAGACTGCATCAAAGCCTTATCTCTATACTCTTGTAAAGAATACAGGGTGTAAACAGCCAGTCCTATGCAGACTGCCTCAAAGCCCTATCTCTATACTCTTGTAAAGAATACAGGGTGTAAACAGCCAGTCCTATGCAGACTGCCTCAAAGCCCTATCTCTATACTCTTGTAAAGAATACAGGGTGTAAACAGTAAGTCCTATGCAGACTGCATCAAAGCCCTATCTCTATACTCTTGTAAAGAATACAGGGTGTAAACAGCCAGTCCTATGCAGACTGCCTCAAAGCCTTATCTCTATACTCGTGTAAAGAATACAGGGTGTAAACAGCAAGTCCTATGCAGACTGCATCAAAGCCCTGTCTCTATACTCTTGTAAAGAATACAGGGTGTAAACAGCCAGTCCTATGCAGACTGCATCAAAGCCCTGTCTCTATACTCTTGTAAAGAATACAGGGTGTAAACAGTAAGTCCTATGCAGACTGCATCAAAGCCCTATCTCTGTACTCTTGTAAAGAATACAGGGTGTAAACAGCAAGTCCTATGCAGACTGCATCAAGCCCTATCTCTATACTCGTGTAAAGAATACAGGGTGTAAACAGCAAGTCCTATGCAGACTGCATCAAAGCCCTGTCTCTATACTCTTGTAAAGAATACAGGGTGTAAACAGTAAGTCCTATGCAGACTGCATCAAAGCCCTATCTCTGTACTCTTGTTTCCTACAGACTGTTGAGAGGCATTCTATGCCATGCATGCAAGGTATCCTTGGATCCCACTGTGATGGACTTTTTACATATCTGCAAAACAAAAAGCATCAGAATTACTGACTCTAGGATTTAAAATTTGCTTTCACATAAACAGGTGTGGTTGGAGGGACAACTAAGTGTCAGAGATTCCCCCTTCTCAGAAACTGGCTTCTCATCTATGTGAAGATCTCTTCCCTAACCCTTTTCACCTGGGCTAGTGGATTGGAAATCGGAAATACGCCATGGGTCTGGCACCTATATCTCTAATGGACAGAGAGAGCTTGTAAATCTTACTCTAGCATACATCTATACCTTGAAATAACATCTAAGGCACATGAACCTATGAGATACTGTTAGAATGTTTGGCTAGGCTTATAAGGGCTCCAGTGGTTGTTAGGTTCATAGGTGTATATTAAGCTATCGGTTTGGGGAAATTGGAGGTGGAGGACAGATAGAAGCAGGAGTTCATTCTGCACATAAGACTATTGCAAGATATGGGCTCTGAGAAAGAGAGAGAAAGTGAATAATCCATTCTAAACATAAAAATAGTCAGGCTATGATTTTGCAAGGAAGAATATTCAAGATATATTTACAGAATATCCCTGATTTTGACACTTTTTTTGTCTGTTCTTCATGGCAAATCATTGAAGATATCAGTCACCAAATTAAAGACACTTTGGTTTCAGACTTTATATCCTTCAGGAAATGCATACTAATGCAAATTCTGTTATTCTATTAACTGCCTAATTATATAAGAACAGTATTTAAAATCTGTCCCTGATTTGGGTCTCTGTCTCTCTCTATATTTTTGACTTTGTCCCTGAGTGTTGAGCATAGAGGATGAGAGATATATAAAGCTACCTTGTTGTAAATAAAAGTGGCTAAGAGACTGGGAGATCTGAATGCTGTCCATATAAATTTATCATCATTGTGAAAAATACATGGGATCCAAGGAGATGGAGGAAATATGGTAAATAAGTGTCTCAGAAACAAACCTTTGAACAGCAAGATCAAGGATGCTCTCTCCTGAATAAGAGAGAGCGAGCTGTTTAGTTTGAAACAAGGGAGGTTATGCCACCTTATGATCATGGTGTTTTGATTGGAAGCCAGGAGTGCTGAATGGAGAAAGCTATTAGAAGTTGAACTTTACAGTCTGTTCCAAACAGTAGAAGACATGGGGAAGGGGGGCAAATAATGCTTAATTCAGTTACTGATATCTTCTTGTTTAGGAAACAATTGGCTATACATTTAACAGTAAAACTGAAATGCTGTCTGTCTACTTGGTAATTGTACAGAGACGGATATTGCAAATAAATTCAAAAGGATAATAAGGAAGAATGTTTTATCACATAAATAGATCATTTAAAATAATTAAGAATGTAATATCTAAGACAGCAAGGAAAGTGAAATGAAAAGAATATATCTGTTTAGTCATGATCCTAAAAATGTGTGGCAGGGGCCTCATGGACTGAAAACAGCCTGTGGCTCAAATTATGCTTCATCTGCTACTGGAGACTTGTAAGTGGAAATCAACGTTAAAGTTCCACTGTAGAAATGCTATGGCTGCTCAATAAGATAAGACACATATTGATATAGTCTATGTACAAACCTTACTTTTAGTGTTTCATAGAAACAGAAAGGAGATACTCGCAGTCAGAAAACAGGACAGCAGAAAATTATGGATAGGCATCAAACAAAGGTGCAGCTTTAAAGGGAAACAGTCACACGTGCTCAAGGTACCTGACTGTTCACAAATAAAAGGCATTAAATGTGCCCAGTTATAGCAAATATATGGAATGTATTATTCTGGACTAGAAGATACTTCTGTAGGGAAAAAAGAGGCTTGGATGTGACATGGTGCAGAGAATGCTCAGAAATGTGAGTTCATCATTTCAGCAGTAAGGTAGATGAATTAAAACAAAAGAAATCAGACAGGAAGGCACAAATGTTCATACGCATAAAGAACAATTATGCAGGGGTAATCCCCAAGGTTTGGACTTCTGTTGTGACAGTATCTAGCTCCTGAATATGTGCAATAAAGAAGAGGAGTCAGCTAGGCACAGTGTATTAATGGAGCAGACAGAAGTGTGTTTCTGGGAAAATACATAACTATTATGTCACATTGCGAAAATATCATGGTGGCAGCAGGGGTCCAGCTAGCATGTACAGCACAGGCTCCTGTGACCTATAGGAATGTTCTTTTATGCATTACAGGATCACCATTTTCCTGATATACTAAGGGTATGCACAGACCTTGTCAGGTGAGCACTGGAGATTAGAATTCCTGCAGTACAGTTAAAGAATGGCAGAGTGTGAAATACATGCATTGTGCAACTCCTGATTAACGGTACACAGCAGTCCTCTGAGTAAAGGAACTGAGCAAAAATAGTACTGCTACCTATTTATATGTCGCTAGTTATTGTTTAACTCGGCTGCAAGAGAGACCCCTTAGCAAGGTAGCTCGTGCCAGCAAAAGTAACCTTTCAGCAGCCAGTAGAAAAAACTAAACCTATCAAAGTGTAAAGCGATAATGGAAGTCTGATACTGTTACAAATCATGCTGCCATTGGAGTAAGGGTTAAATCCTAATACAAATCTACCTGCTTGGACTTGTGTAATGATAGCATTTAGCTCTAATCTTGTCATGTCTGTAGTTATAGGAATGTCCCCGTGTTCTGATGTATGGAAATGCCTAAATAGTTTTCATTTTGCTTCTTCAATTCTGGTTATTAACTTTTGACAGCTTTTGTAGATTTTTAGGTATTTTTATAATCACTTCATTCTGTTAATAAAAAAAAAAATCAGTCTGACTAAATATGCATTGTTTACCTGTACCTGTTCTGACATCTACACGTTAATCTGCCTTTTAGCTGGGCTGTGACTGAAGATGGTCCCAAGACTAGCTTGTTTACCTGATTATCATATACATAAATAAAATAAATACTTTTGCCAGCTTGCTACAGATACTATAATCCGCTTCCTAGAATGTATGGATATGGCTTAGGGGGAAGTGCTGGGTACACCAGTAAGATGGATCCAGTAATACATTTTTAATAGCTAGAGGAATTCCCCATAAGATGGGACAAATCTTGGAATACCCCCGATCTAGTTTCCATTCATGAGGGTCTGCCATGATCCTGCTCAGCTTGTCTGTAGCACAGTTTTGCTCTGACAGAATGTAATATGCCTGTTGGGTGAAGTTGTGCTGTGAAGCTATATCCCAAGCTATCATGGCTAGTCTGAAAAGGAGCTGTGGTCTGGTTTCCCCTTGCGTGTTAAATTGTGGACTTGTCTGTAACCACTTGAAGAGGTCCCTGGGACCAAGGTTGGTTCAGAGAGTTGAGTGCCTTGATCAGGCCAAGCATCTCCTTGAGATGTATGTGCTTGTGTCCCTCCATGGTGTCCCACACCCCCTACACTTTCATCCCTCCTGAAACTGCTCCCCATGCAAAATCAAAAGTGTGTGTGATTACTGACTGCTTTAAAGCAGGGAGAATGGGAGACCTGGATTCAAGGATACCTGTTGTCTCCACTAAAAGATGTCTTTTCTAACAAACTCTAGTACTGGGATTTGAAAAAGATAAATGGTGGATAATGCTGGGCAAAGAGAGGCTTTCAGAATATCAGGGACAGAGGAAAAGGAGAGGAATTGTACTCTAATTGTTAAAGGGACTCTGATAGTGATAGATGAAAAAAGACAAAAATGGTAGGTTTGTGGTAGTAAGGGGCAGTTCCCAGGGAAAAGATTACACTGGCATGTATTTTATTCCACCAAAAACTGCTATTATGGAGGTTATGAATATTTTTGGAGGAAAATATCAGCTTTCAGGAGGTTATTTTATATTTAGAGCCATTGGCAAAGAAAATAATGGAGACAGAAATACAAGGCTGTTATTGATAGGATAATAAAGAAACTTTGGCCTTATTTGAACATGATATTATTTACCTGATAAATCCATAAATGAACATCTCAGTATTGAACATTTTGAGACAGTTTCAAGTCTTTTTGGGATATAAAATTAATTAAGGTAAAACATTTATGTGCCCAGACAAAAATTGGTTAAACAGCCCATAATTATTGGGACATAAGATAAAGTATTTAGGAGTGTGGATTAAATTGCATAGCTAGGGCAGGTCGAGAGGGGCAACAGCCCTGGGCAGAAAGTGTTGGGATGTGCAATCAACCAGTCCTGATCGCTGTTTAATGTAATACTGGCTTTTAAAAGCCAGTAACGCATTTGCAGTCAAACCCAAACACTGTAGCACTCTGTGTATGGTATAAACTGTTGTAACTGCTTGCTACATTGTAGCAAACAGTTTGCTAAAATTTAAGCTAAAATCTTTTTTTTTTTTTTTTTTTTTTTTTTATCTATAAACTAAAACCTGAGAGCTGTAGTGCTTCTTGCAGGTAGGCATAAACTGTAACAACATTTGCTACAGTTTAAATTTTTTTAAAACATATATATTTTTTTAAACTGGTGAGGTGAGTAGCTCTAACTGTAATACACTGGGGGTGGGCACTGGTTCATAGTACTGGCTCAGGGCACTAACTGAAACAGCTACACTTCTGTATGGATTAAAAAGGCGTCTCTTACGGCAGCTAAGGATATGTGGGAACAGCTAATGTCAGTGTGGTGCTGCTCAACACTAGGAGTCTGAATAAAAAAATGACCCGACCTTGAAGCACTCCTGCATTTCAAGAACATTCATGTGTGTATTATTACTGAAAGCTGGTTTGAGTGCAGAAAACACCCCCTCTGTTCTATGATTTTGCACATAACATGCCTTTAGACCCATAGGAAATGTGGTGGAGTATCTTTTTTTTTGTTGTTGTTGAAGACCTTGTTACTTCAAGGCAGATTCCTAGAGACTCCTAACTCACTCTAAATAAAACCAGCTATCAGATCATGCCATTTTGCAGGACCCTCTTGATGATCCTTCCAAAACTATGTCCACGTGTTAAATATATTGGATAGTTTTCAAATACACAAATGTAGACCGTGCCTAAAAATTCTTCAGTTTCGTAAATGAGAATTCCCTGGGTCATATAGTCAGAGTCCATTAGAGAACAAGATGTTCTTGACATGGTCCATAGAAGTATAGCATCTGTATGCAATATTTCACTGGCATACTCTTCCCCATTCAAGTCTGACCAGAAATCGGTAGCATTTTCTTTCAATATCCCTTAACTAGTAGGTGCAAATGCACCTTTGAACTGACAAACTTCCAAATGTTGCATGATGAAGTCTTAAGTTCACTTATAACTGTCACCCCCAATTTGTTGACACAGCTAATAGTAATGCAACTAAATTCTACCATTACCTAAAAAACTGTGAAACTCTGTTAATCTGTACCAAAAGTAAACTGAATGGGAAGGGTAGAACAAACCAGCCTGGTGGTCCACACACATAAATAAATGATACAGTAAAGGGAAGACTTTCATTAGAATATATATCAAAACTAAATCCCCACAAATCAAGGCTGACATCTAAAGGTTATGCAAGGTACTGAAAAATATCATCAGAAAAAGAAGGCTTCCCATGAGCTTTACTGGCACCTCTATGACACTGTTCAAAGGAACCTGTACGAGTGGATGGGGCACTGAAAATTCTTACTGGGGATGGTGCCTACAACCCTCATGGACATGGTCAGTCATTACTAAATACATTCCTGGGTATTGGCTACAGTATCTATGGTATTACATTGGGATGAAACGGCTAGGCTTGAAATGACTCTGGGTCAATAACCTAGTAACCTCCTATGATCGTATGAATAAGTGTCAGGTTAATAGCATGTTTGCAGTTTATCATAGGAGGTTGCTATGCTAATGTCCCTGGGGCCCTTACAAACCTAGCTAAGAGTTTATACCCAAAAAGAAACCTCAGTAAGCACCTCTTGCCCTTGTCAATGAGGGATACAGGTGGAATCCCTGGGACAAAAATTTGTGGTTTCCCATCCACTCATCAAGATTGCACTTGAAGAGGATCAGCGAGGTGCTCTTTTTGATGTGTATGGGAAGTCTATGCCAGAGACAGGTCATCCTGTGTGATACAAACCTGTCTCTCCAGCAGGTTTTGTTGATGTTGCATATTAGATTCAGGCCTTTTAAGTGGGTAGTGCGTTTGGAGTTAGACCTATGGATATGGAGCATCTCTAGTAGGGTAGGGTAGGGTAGGGTCTGAGATTGCCTTGTAGAAGAGACACAGATCACCCCTGAGCAATCTATACGATACCGAGTAAAATAATAGTGATTTGAGCCTGTCTGTATAGGACAGGTGTTGGAGGCCATGGATTCCCACTGTGAGGTATTTCAGTGGCCTTTCCATTTGGTGCAGATGTTTGGAGAGGTACATCCCAAAAGGGGCATTTATACTCAATTACTGGTCTAATGGGGGGAGGAGTACAGAGAAGTAATAACCTCCTTTTTTCTGGATACAATCTCTTTATTTAGGAGATGAACCTAGTAAAAAGCTTTTCTGACCACTACCATTACACAGTGATCAAATGTAAGGATGTTATCAACCTGAGTGCCCAGGTCTCTCACCACAGGTTGTGTGCTTAGGGGGTTGCCGTTGATGTGGTAATCAGTAGGGGTGGTGTTTTTGCCAAATGCTATGATACATTTTTTGCATTTAGTTGAGGCCATGACTTTGGCACCAGTCATTAGTTGCTGTGAGACCCTCTTGCAGTATGTTAACATCATTTGGGGAGTCAATGACAGCACCCAACTTACAGTTGTCCACAAACTTGGTCAGCCAGAGGCCTTTTGCCGTTGCTTGGACCTCTGAGAAATAATGTCAAACAGTAGGGGACCCAAGACAGATCTCTGGGGAACTCCACTAGTGACAGGTCTGCTATCGGAGGTGGACGTGCCTATTTTGACTTTGAGGATCCTATCGGTGAGGCATTTGGCCACCCAACTGATGAGATAGGGATTTACACCAAGTTGTGTTAGCTTTTCAATGATGCCCAATTGGGAGATTGTGTCAAAGGCCTTGGCCAAGTCAAGGTAAGCGTATGTACTAACTTTCCCTCATCCAGGGCCTTGGTGACAGTCTCAAAGAAGTCAACCAGGTTCAACAGTCAAGATCTGCCCTTGATGAATCTGAACTGAGTGGGGTCAAGTGCTTTGGAGATTGCCTATGTACTTTCTTTATGAGATCCATAATAATACGCTCCATGGCTTTACAGATCAGACTTGTCAAGCTAATGAGGTGATAGTTTCCAGGGTCAGTAGTGGCACCACCTTTGTGCAAGGGGATGACAATGGCAGTTCTGCACTCTGTTGGAATGAAGCCAGTGCTTAGGCTGTGGTTGAATTGGGTGTTCAATGGAAAAGCCAGTTCTTGCTGGAGATGGTGAAGAATACATCCTGGGATACTATCAGGTCCCATGGAAGCTGTGTTCTTTGCCTTGGATAGGGGCTGTAACACCTGTGAGATGCAGGAAAAATATCGGGGATGTTGAAAGGGCCTTGGGGGAGGGGGGGTGATGTTTGCACTGAACCTATCTGCTACCATGTTGGCTAAGTCAACAGAATCAGTGCAAGTGATGCTGTTAAGTGCTAATTCAGAACAAACCTGGGCTTTGCCATGGAGGTTCCTGACAAAAGTGAAGAAGACTTTATGGTTTCCCTTTATTACGGAAGCTAGTTTCGATTCATGATTGGCCTTGGAGATTTTCAATAGTGATCTAATTTGCTTGTTGAGGCTAAGGAGGGAGTTTTTCCAATTTGGAATTTGTTCCCTTTTACCCTTGGACAACAGTTTCTTCATTTTGTAGTAAAGCCAGGTTTGTGTTTCCTTGAGGAGCAGGTTTTAGTTCTATTGGGTATGGCTGAATCCATGCAGTTATATAGGTGCTTGTATACTGCATTGGTGTACTGTTCAGCATAGTTGTCTGCATCCCCTGAGGGGTGCGGTGGTATGAAGCTACAGATACCCTCCCTTAGAAGGTTGTAGTCAGCTTTTGAGAAGTTTTTTAGTTTGAATACAGTTGGGATGAGTTGTGTGGGATAGAAACTTTGAATGAGACAGTCGGATGATCTGATCTCACCAGGGAAGATAGAAACTTTGAATGAGACAGTCCAATGATCTGATCTCACCAGGGAAAAACATACTACGGGAGTGGTGCAGCGGTCATCCATGTTGGTGAAAACCAAGTCCAGAATGTTATCTCCCCCTTCTGGAGGATGAAATGAGCTGGTCTAGTGCGACAGAATTGATGAAGTCAAGGAATCATTGAGAGAGTGCATTAGTGCAAGAATAGTTCACCCAGTCTATGGGGGGTAGTTGAAGTCTCCAAGGTTCAGGGTGTTAGGGGGTACCTTGATGGAGTCAAGTAGATCCAGGTAAGAGGAGTGGGTGTCCTGAGTCATGGACGGGGTCTATAGCTAGCTATAACTTGGATGGGTGTCTTGCCAACTGCCAGTTCTACCTGGAGTAGTTCCAGTGCATCATGCTGGCAAACCAGTCTGGAGATGTGCCTGTCCTTAATGAAGATAGAGATTCCACCACACTTAGTCTTCCCAACCTCATTTTGGGGACAGAATCTGTGGAATGAGGTATAGCCTACTAAGGCAGGGGTGCTCTCCACAGCCCTGAACCAAGTTTCTGTGAACACACAAACATCAGCATCTTCCATTGTTAGGAGGGCCTCCAGTGAGTCCATTTTCAGGTTAAGGCTCCTAGCGTTAAGCAGCATGACCATCAATTTGCTTTCTGACAGCTCTTTTATGTTGGAAGATTTGTCTTTGGGACATTGCCTATAAAGGGCATAATGGGGGAGGCAAAAGCCTTGGCCAGGATCCGAAAATCCAATGGTGACAGGTGAAGGCCATCTCTGGCAAAGCATCGAGGCCTGTCGGCCATGTCATGCCAGGCAGACAGATACTGGATCCCCTTGGAATGACACCAGAAACTAAGCCAATTGTTAGGCTAATATCCTCTATTCTTCCAGTCCTTCTAAGTGCAGAAATATGTTGCTGTACCAAATATTACTGTGATACAATTTTCAAATTATGTTAGGACGGTTGATATTAAGTAGTGTATTAATATTTTTCTACTGTGTATAGTTTGTACATATCCATAAGAAACTTCATGTTCCACGTTTGACACAGGTGGTGTGTGTGTGTGTGGGGGGGGTCTATCACACCCAAACATGTATAAACCCTTTTCAGTGATGTTAATAATTATGTTTTTGTGGCAATGTAGTGGTGGTAATGGGAATGCTGCCAACTCTTTTTACCTCATGAGTGATTCTGCCAATGTCAAACCAAGTTTCTTAAGTGGTTCACACTACAATGTGGTCAAGTAACAGAACTGCTTGAAACCCTTGACATTAACACCTTTGTGGTATGGAATGTCACACCTCTAGCAGCCTACATACATCTTTGCATTCCAGAGCATTTTCTGAAAATAAACTTTGAAAGCATAAGATAAACAAAATTAAATATTTTGTGAACAATAAAAGCTATGAAAACTGTACAAATGACAATGTTATCAGTAAGAAGTATTCTCTGAGATGGCAATACTCAGTGCATTGATAGTCTTTCCATAATACTATATTATTAATTTACACAAACTCAGAATTATATTTTTGCTAAACTTTCACAAATTGCCATATCATGGAAAGTGTATAACACACACACACACATATATATATATATATATATATATATATATATATATATATATATATATAGAGAGAGAGAGTTATAACACTTTGGTAACCAGACATAAGCTTTCACATGACAGCAAGAAAATCTTCTCTGAGTGCATATTTATTTAGATATTTACAGAAATATGAAAATATATGTTAAATTCTATAATTAGCAATATAAATAACACTGAATATCTCAAGATGTGCAACTTACAGTGCAAATATCAGACCGCTTTCTTCAACAACATATAAGGTTTTACCTGATGTCATGCAGCAGTCTGTAAGTCACTTGATTTTTGAAATATTAAGTATGTGAGGAAATATTGCTTATTTTCATAATTACTAACAACAAGCAATATCTCAAGTACAGTCCGATATAAATGGACATTGACAGTGAATTTCCTGTCTCCCACCATGGTATTTTAAACCATGCCCCCCCCAAAAGTATGTAGGTCTCGCGGTTATGGAAGTATGATCATAAACATGAAAATATGAATAATAAATGGGAAACCGTGATTAGCTTCTCTAGTGCAGGGCGTCCCAGATTAACGATCTCAGCGTCGTTTCTGCAGGGCATCCCAGATTAACAATCTCAGCGTCATTTTGTTAATAAATCCTTGCCATTTCTAATATTGTCTATTATTAACTGGGAAGTCACTTCGTTAGAGAAGACAGATCCAAAAAAATCTGGACGTCATAAGGAGCTATGGGTGTCAACTGGAAGTATACAAAAATGTGCTATAGGCGTGAGCAAGTTAAGTAGTACTGCATCAGCTGTTGTATTTATGCTGAACTTCGGGGGAACTTGCCATTCTGTGATCGATTATGTTGATCTCAGTTTAAGTAGATCAGTCAGATTTGTTGTGATGGCTAAAAATGACCATGTGGAAAGAAATGAATTTCCTAAAGCAAGAAGTGTGGCTACATACACAGACATGAAGGATTCTTACAAATCCCCTCCCAGCACATTGCACTCCGAATCCATTATATGAAGGACTCTTACCAATCCCCTCCCATCACATTATACGAAGGATTCTTACAAATCCCCTCCCAGCACATTGCACTCCGAATCCATTATATGAAGGACTCTTACCAATCCCCTCCCATCACATTGCACTCTGAATCCCTTTATACGAAGGATTCTTACAAATCCCCTCCCAGCACATTGCACTCCGAATCCATTATATGAAGGACTCTTACCAATCCCCTCCCATCACATTGCACTCTGAATCCCTTTATACGAAGGATTCTTACAAATCCCATCCCAGCACATTGCACTCTGAATCCATTATATGAAGGACTCTTACCAATCCCCTCCCAGCACATTGCACTCTGAATCCCTTTATACGAAGGATTCTTACAAATCCCATCCCAGCACATTAATCCCTTTATACAAAGGATTCTTACAAATCCCCTCCCAGCACATTGCACTCTGAATCCCTTTATACAAAGGATTCTTACAAATCCCATCCCAGCACATTAATCCCTTTATACAAAGGATTCTTACAAATCCCCTCCAAGCACATTGCACTCCAATTCCCTTTATATATGTGCTGTCTCTGTAGTTGATTATTAAAATCAGTAATTTCCAGTAAATATTGTAGTCATGCATAGTGACAGAAGGAACTTGTAAGAATAGGCTTGACTATTACTTATGAGCAAGGACATTAGCCATAGTGTCTGCTCACCGCTGCATCTCAGGGATAGTACAAGTCGATGCTTACATTTGCTATAATGTACTAATTCACCATGACAGCATGTCGATAATTCATACCTGCAAGATAAAATGTGATTTATGGTATAAGACACCAAAATACCCTGGCACCATCTCCTGGAAAATACAAAAGCAAGCAAACTGTCTTGACCTTCCACCCTACCTATCCTACACACAACTCCTTACAGCCCATAACCTCCTCCGTAAACCTAAAAATTGTCTTTTGTTCAATACCTTGCAATATTATTCATCAGGTAGGGACTAATATTCAAGCAAAAAAACTTCACTTAATCACTGTCAAATTAAACAGTGCTGCAAGAAACTCTGTCTACTCCAATTGTCTCAAAACTTTTATCTCTGTTGCACTCATTACATTAAGGTCCGTAAAGCCAAACCGTACTAGCTGTGGACATGCATGTTTCAGCCTTTTTAATGACCTCATCTGCACAATATGAGTGGATAATTTGGCTACACTTCAAAAGCACAGGTGATGCCCATAAAGATTAAGGTGCCTGTAAAACATCCAAACCAAAGGGTAAAAAGGTCACAAAGACAAAACATTCATTAATCATAAAGACTTAAGTAAGAGAGTCATGGGTATTCAAAAGCCACATGGCTGAAACACTTGATGTCCATAAGGGGCCAATTGCATATACCCCGTGTATCGCCATTATGGCAGGTTAAAGGTATTACACAATATAAACTCTAGCTTGGATGAATTTTCCTTGCAGTTTTAACTGACGGGTTTGTCTGTGTGACCTTTTACCATTTGTTTTTTATATATATATATATATATATATATATATATATATATATATATATATATACATACACACACACACACAGTGGATATAAAAGTGTACACACCCCTGTTACAATGCCAGGTTTTTGTGATATAAAAAAAGAAGACCATAATAAATCATTTGAAAACTTTTCCCACCTTTAATGTGACCTATAACCTGTATAATTCAATTGAAAAACAAACAAATCTGCTAGGGGAAAAAATATAAAAAATAAAAAAAAACTTAGAATAAGCTGGTTACATAAGTGTGTACACCCTTAAACTAATACTTTGTTGAAGCACCTTTTGATTTACTTACAGCATTTGGTTGTGTACTACATGTGACAACAATTTCCCCTATTCTCCATATGTCTGGGCTATGAGGTAGGGTTGTAAGACGGAAGCCTTTTCTTACACAGTGTGTAGTATATATATATATATATATATATATATATATATATATATATATATATATATATATAGGTTTGCCATCAAAATTTCAAAGGCTTGTGTTGGAAAATTGTGTGGCTAAAAGTAACATGTGAAGTTGTTCAATCTCGCCTTCATTCTTACTGATGGGTTTGGAGCCGATCATCGGCTCTGATTTGTCCAAATAGGAAAACTCAAGGTCTCAAACAGCTCGAAGCCAAAGCCCTATCCCACAATGCACCGCTGCATTCCCCAGATCTAGTTTGCCGCTGCAACTGATCGGGTGTTTTCTACAGCTCTTGGCTGTTTTGGACAGATAAGTTTACTATTTCTAGTGAATTTTCTTCATAATTTTCACAATTGTGTATATTAGGTTTTAGTACTATAGTGCTTTGCTGTGGTTGTCCGTTTTTAGACTTGTATCCTGTTGGCTAATTTTTTCTTTCTGAGTGTTAGAATAGTTTTGGGTGTGGCCCTGTTATTCAAGTTGGCCGTTGGCCTTTTTGCTAAAGTATTGTAGTTCTATCCCAGCTTAGTTAGGCTTGCTGCAGGTTTCTGCATTTTTTTCTTTATTAACAGGTTAGGCTGTTGGCCGTTTTTCTTGGCTGTTTTTGTTTCTTAGCCTGTTAGGCTTTTTCTTATACAGTAGATTTATTGCTGCCTTGTCATACCTTTAGCCGGTTAAGCTCATATTTCCTTTAGACATAGCTCTTGTTAATTTTGGCTACAATGTCAGAGAAAGCTAAATCTGGATTTAAAAGGTACCCCAAATGTAGTCAAAAAATATCAATCATGGATGGTAATTCCACGTGTGTACTGTTTGGGTGAGGTACACTTACAGATGGTTTGCTCCATTTGTCATGGCTTCAGCTCCAGGGTGTTAGCTGAAAGGAAGTATAACCTGGTAAAACAGGGTTTAATTAAGTCAGCCTTCCAAATGGATTTGGATTCTGCTTCAAGTCAATCAAAACCCTCTTCTCCAGCCTCGTCATCTAGTTTGGCTCCAAAGGGCTCTTTGGTTCCTAAGACATCTAAAAAGGCTACGGTCTCTGCTCCTTTGCCATTGGAACTGACCGTTCAGGTTGCTGGTAGGAGCCGGTCCCCAGTTTTGGAACCAGTATCTCCTACCTTGAGGTCCCCAATTCTGGGGTCACCAGCTCCACAAGTGGTCTTCTCTCGGGCCTCCACACTCTCCAATTCAGACATGGACCGAGTGGTGCGGAGACTTCTACAGGATCTGGCACTTGGAAAAATTCTGTCGGTTTCGACTCTAGCAGCTTCAGAACCAACAAAGTCCTCTCCTGTTGTTGTTGCTCCTCCTCCTCTGACTCGAACCAAGACATCGGAGCCAGAGGAGGCCAGTCAGTCATTGGTGGAGCCATCGGTGCCGACACTCACCTCTGAACTGTCAGTACTGACCACCCTGATATCCTCTGCTCCAGTGGTGGAATCTGGGAGCCGACACTCTCCTGTCGGTTGGGGGGGGGGGAGTCAAATCGATATGTCGGTTCCGATTCTCCCGCTTGGGGCTTCGGCACTGATGAGTATGGCTCCTACCTCAGGCTTGGAGCCGGCGGTTCTGGTGTGGCTCCTACCTCAGGCTTTGTGCCGACGGTTCTGGTGCGGAAGGAGTCCTCGGTGTCTTCGGACCCGGTGCTTCCTTGCATTGGAGCTGTGGGGCCTTCGATGCCATGAGGAGGGCTTTGTCCCCTCAGACTTCCACAACCTCTGATATGGCCACCTCCTCCCGGAAGGCGCCTGCTTCTTCTCTGCTTCCACAGGATCACTGTAAGTGCAGGGTCCCAGAGCCTCATGATGCCCCTTTGGGGAACCCTGCTGTTCCGAGACCTCCCCAGAGATTCCCACTGAGGAGGTCCCTCAGAAGAGATTATGTAAGAGGAGACATCTGGATTCTCTTCAGGAATCCATCACATTGGACACCGATTTGGAGGAATTGGAAGGGTCCCCAAGGTCTCCTTCTGAGGATATTTCCTTCGGGGATATCCTTGAGATCCTTAAGCAGAGGGGGGACTGGCAGCCCCAAAACCCTACCGAGGACAAATCGGTGCAGCTGAAGGCTCCACCGCTTGGGTATCTCTGATATCTTCGATGAGTTGATGGATCTTTTATCTCGAAGGGCGTGGGAGTCACCAGATTCTATGGTTCCTGTTCCTAGAAGGCCAAACAAGTACATTTCAACACCCCATGATAAGGCTTTTTTGTCTAAACCCATACCTGTTGATCCCATGGTGGTGGTGGCAGCCACTAAAAAGGAGATGTCGGAGACTTCTACGTCTGTCCATCCTCCTAATAGAGAGTCTAGGATAATGGATAGATTCGGGAAGTGTATGTTCAGTTCTACGACCTTTGCACTTTGGTCATTGAACTACCTGACCCACTTCACACGTCTACAGAGAGATCTCCTCAAGGAGCTTGGAGATACTCTCCAGGGTGCAGTAGCCAACTCTGTGGTGGACAAGGGGATGTTTCAGCTTGCTACCCTCAGTTCCATTGTAAACTCTTCCATGCACCTCGTGTCTTACGCAGCTGATGGAACGAGTAGGGCTGCAGCTAGAGGAGCTGCTTTGCAAAGATATTCTTGGATGCACTTATGTTCTTTTGCAGAACCTTTTAAGTCGTCATTTGTGAATGCCCCTTTCGATGGTTCCTCCTTATTTGGACCAAAAGTCAGAGACCCTCACCAGATGTGAGCAAGACGGTAAGACTCTATCTGCCATTGGAGTCTATTTTTCTACCCCTACTAGACCTTATCCCAAAGGTCAACAGGGTGGGAAAATATGGTTCCATAAGACCCAAGTAGCCTTTCTGAACTCACAAGGTGAAGCCTCCTCCAGGGGCAGAGGGGGAGGCAATGGTAGAAGACGATGCCCACATGGCAGAGGGGGTCCACAGAACCAGGGTGACAGGGATCAGTTCCTTGGGAAACCCTATCAGCGCTCCTGAAAGGAGGCCCGACTATCCTGCTCTGGAGGCAGTTGGGGGACATTTGTCTTTGTACCTAGGTGCCTGGCTAAATATCTCAGAAGACCAATGGGTATAAAATGTTATATCCAGAGGATATTCCATCCCCTTTCACTCTCACCCCAGACCAACAAAAGGAATCCCAGACATTCCACCCAGTCTATGGGATGTAGCATCCGTAGAGGTTCAGAAACTATTGCAAAAAAAAAGAGTCATCCAGCCAGTCCCAGCAAGGATCCAAACTTACACAAGGTTCTTTTTTGTACCAAAGAAGACAGGGGACTGGAGACCTATTCTGGACCTCAGCAGACTCAGCAAATATGTGGTGAAGACCAAGTTCCGGATGGTCATGCTTCAGTCCATTCTCCCATTTCTAGGGAAGGACAATTGGATGTGCTCTATAGATCTCCCGGATGCGTACTACCATACCAAAATGGCCAGGCCATCCAGGGATCATCTGCACTTCTGGCTGGGAGCCAGTCATTTCCAGTTTTGGGCCCTGCCCTTTGGTCTCACTACAGCCCGCAGAGTGTTCACCAAATGCATGGCAGTGGTCATGGCTCACTTGAGACATTCAGGAATCCAGGTATTTCCTTACTTGGATGACTGGTTCCTTACTGCCCCCACCAGGCATCAGCGTATTCGGGCAAGGGACGCTACCATAGATCTATGTTCAAAGCTGAACATTACGATAAATTTAGAAAAGTCTGCCTTATTGCCATCGCAGTGTACAGTCTTTATAGGAGCAGACTTAGACATGGTCAGCATGTCCCTGAAGCTCCCTCCCAAAAAAGTGATTGTCCTCCAACAACAAATTGTGGATCTCCTGTCAAAACAAAAAGCACCAGCATCACAGATTCTCAAACTGCTCGGCACTATAGCAGCAGCGATCATTGCAATGCCCCTTGCGAGATCTCACATGTGCATTCTTCAGTGGCTGCTATTCACGCAATGGACATTTCAGGAATTACCTTTGAATCATCTAGTTTTGATTACCAACTCTTGCAAGAACGACCTTCGCTGGTGGCTAATGTCAGAGACTGTGACTATGGTTTTCTCATTTGTTCTCCCCTCTCCAGTGGCAACGGTAACCACGGATGCCTCCCTGATCGGGGGAGGGCATTATCAGGGACGGACAGCCCAATGTACTTGATAGGCTCACGAGGCTCATTTGCACATAAACGTTCTGAAGATGACAGTGGTTCTTCTAGTGTTGCAGGCCTTTCAAGACTCTCTTCCCTTTGGCACGATTGCAATCCAGTCAGATAACATGTCAGTAGTCTGGTACATAAACAAGGAGGAGCCAAATCCTACCCCCTGTGTCGAGAGGCTCTGAGATTATGGAATTGGGCAGAGTCCACCCAGCATTTTCTGATTGCAACACACATCCCGGTGAGATCCAACGTAATAGCAAACAGACACAGCAGAGCTATTCTGCTACCTCATGAGTGGTCTCCCAAGAATGAAATAGCGGAAATGATTTTCCACAAATGGGACCAGCCTTGCTGTGACCTTTTTGCCACCTCCACAAACACCAAGTGCAGCAACTACTTTGCCCCGATCCCTCAACAGGGACAATCCCCGAGGGACGCACTTGTCCATGATTGACCTCCAGGACTCCTTTATGCTTTTCCCCCCTTTCCATTGATTCCCAAAGTATTGCAGAAAGACAGTTTTCTGAGCAGGACACTTATCTTAATTGCTCCATATTGGCCTTGTCAAATTTGGTTCCCCTTTCTGAAGCCTCATCTACTAGAGGAGCCTTGGATCCTGGACCCAGTGGAGGATCTGTAGACCCACTCGTCAGGAGCTCTTCATCCCTCTCTTCAGTCCATCAAACTGACAGCTTGGCTGCTTCAATTCCCAGAATAGCCAGGTTCCAGAATTTATCAGAAGAAGCGCGACATATTCTATTCTCGTCTCACAAATCTTCGACTAGGAAACTTTACCTCAGTAAGTGGAAAAGGTTTTCCATCTGGGCACAACAGAATAACATTGACCCTTTCCAGGGGACTATATCAGATATATTGGAATTCCTAATGAAACTGTTCAATGAAGGACCTGCAGCAGCAACCATTCAAGTCCAACTCGCTGCTATTTCCAATTTTCATTTAGGTGCATCCGAAAATGGTATCATGTCTCATAAGCTGGCTAAGGCTTTTTTGAAGGGTACGATGCACTTAAAACCACCGATCAGATCTCCTACTACTCCCTGGAACTTAAATCTAATCTTGTCCAAAATTATTCTTCCTCCCTTTGAACCTGCCTCTTCTTGTGAGCTGAAGTATCTTTCTTGGAAGACCATATTCTTGGTGGCCATCACATCAGCACGCAGAATTTTGGAGTTGCAAGCCCTTTCCATTAAGCCCACCTTACCTAATATTTCATAAAGGTAGGGTTTCCCTTAGGATGAATCCATCGTTCCTACCCAAAGTATGTTCAGAATTCACACTGAATGAGAAGATTGAGTTACCTGTTTTCTTTCCTAACCATTCAAGTCAGTTGGAGTATATGCTTCACAAACTTGACGTGCAGCGACAACTTCACTTTTATTTGGACAGAACAAAAGATCTCAGAAGGGCTGAGCAGCTGTTTGTCTCCTTCTCAGATTAAAAAAGGCGCACCTCTCTCCAAAACTACCTTGTCGAAATGGCTCTCTGATTGCATTTCCTTTATCTTCAGTGAAGCGGGTATTGTATTACATAACAAGGTCAAGGCTCATTCTACAATGGCGGTTTCTACTTCTGCAGCCTTCTTGACAAGGTTACCTATAGTTTCTATTTGTGCAGCTGCCACCTGGTCAAATCCACATACCTTTATATATCATTACAAAGTGGACAAGGCCTGTAGGGACAGAGCTTCATTTGGATCTGCTGTCCTAAAACAGGTACTCCCATGAACCACCCAAGATTGTGGTGCTGGGGATGCTACCCATCAGTAAGAATGAAGGCGATATTGAACAACTTCACATTAAGAAGTTATGTACTTACCATAATGTTCCATGTGAGTTGTTACTCTCACCTTCATTATTACGACCCTCCAACCTACCCCTTTTCCTATGTCTGGAAGCACGAGAGGTTCCACGCTGGTTTTGGTTTTCCTGAAGAGTTTCCTTTCACCCTGGATTTTATGATTTCCTTGAAATCTGGGATAGGTTTCTACACTAGTTGGCAGCAAACAAGATCTAGGGAATGTAACGGTGCATTGTGGGAATAGGGCTTTGGCCTCGAGCTGTTTGAGACCTTGAGCTTTGCTATTTGGCCGAATCGGAGCTGATGATCATCTCCGAACCCATCAGTAATAATGAAGGCAAGAAGAACAATTCACATGGAACGCTATGGTAAGTACATAACTTCTTATTTTCGAATTTTCACAATGCTGAACTGGAATAATACAAAATCAAAATAACAAAAGTCAAGCTTAATTCATTATTATGAGCTTGGCATTGTGAATGGTGATCATGGTTCAGTGAGAATTGGAGAATTTACCCATTTCTCTCACTGTAGTGTGATCTCAGAATTGGTATGTATAATTTGCAGGGAGTGTGATGTAAAAGGACACATGGACTTTCGAAACCAGAAGTCTGGTATGTCAAATGTGGCTTGCTGTGTTACTGACATTTGGCATTTAAGCTAAATGTTTTTGTTTTTGGCATTTTATTTCATTCTTTTGATCACAAATTATTTTGCCTTCAAAATTTTGATGGTAAACTATATATATATATATATATATATATATATATATATATATATATGTGTGTGTGCGTGTGTGTGTGTGTGTATGTGTGTATATATATATATATATATATATATATATATATATATATAATGTGTGTTTATATGCGAGAAAAACAAGTAAACAAAGATTTTGCCCACTAAGGGTAGGTACCGGAACCTGTATAGAGACATAAATACAAAGTACTGAAACCACCACAGGCATAAAAAGGAACACTTTAATAAAATAAACATAAAACGATGAGTGCTTTCGGGTACAAACCATTTTTCAAGTCTAAAAGCTTTAAAACTCCATGGTTACTTAAAAGCCATCTATCAGCCAATCATGTAATACATGTAAATAAATTGTAACATTAATAAAGACATCATTGGTTAAACTGAGAGAGCTGGATCCAATCATAATGCTTACGTATCTTTTATATTTTTTGTTTTTTGTATTTACGCTATGTAATATATATGGGTGTGGGATAGGCAAGCTTCCGTTGACATGCTACGTTTTAATGGTTGAATTATAAGTATGTTTAGCTTAATAATGTTTCCTAGTCACATTAGTTCCTACATCTGTAACAGCATTAGATTGCTTCAACTTTAGTTGTGCTTGGTCATTAAGCATTGTTTATGACCATTGAAGACAGATTGTTTCCTATTGCAGGATTGGTTTTAGTGCTTATAAGAGCACCAATGATTTTTCAGTATATACATGTACCTGATTGGACTTTGACATAGCTCATCTGACCAGTGAGAACAGTTATTTTATTTTACTTTATTCTGTTTGACTTAGGATATCCAGATAGATGTGATTATCTAATTTTACTGTCCATGATAATATGTATATGTGTTGTTCTTGACCAATGAGTTGGTTTATTGAACAGTGAAGTAGTGTTGTAGGATGGATAGCAGTATGACAATATATGGACATTGTTGCCGCTATATCTAGCAACAGGTTTAAGTGATATGTGCCCATAGATTTTTAATTAGTTATCAAGTATTGGTTTGCCTTGGTCTTTTTGTTCTTTATCCATTTTTTATTAATTACTAGGTATTTCCCATGACCAATAGAGATAGAGTAGCTCTTGTTGCTAATTGGCTTAAATGCCTATAACAGCACCAATGACTTTTTAGGTGTGTGTATGTTCTTCATGGTCCCTGTGCCAGTCTATTTGACCTATGAGGACAGTTCTTACATGAATATGTGATAGGTGTATTTATTATTTTGTCATTTTAATGATGTTGGGATGAATGCGATAATCCATTTAATTGTGTAATATGTATATATATTGTATATGTGGTGATTTTAACCATTGTGTTGGAGCATTGAACAGTAAGTTTTAGAA